>NC_080049.1:26017602-26045102 GCF_026212465.1 Amaranthus tricolor
CCCATGTGTCACTTGTGACAATGTATCAAAGGTAGATAGTGTTCATATCTTTAGGGAGCACATATTTCAACGTGAGTTTAAGCCTCAATATCATGTTTGGGTTTGACATGGTGAGGAGGGAGTTTACAAAGAGAAAAGTGTTGTTGAGGAAGTCAATAATAATGTGGTTGACGTCAATGAGGATGTAGTAGATCATGTTGATGGGTATGAGACAGATGAAGAGAATGTCGATGGGGATGTGGATCGTGTTGATGAGATGATGGAGGGAGTCGAGGATGAGTTAGGAAAACGTTCTCGTGTTTTTGACTTGTTGACAGAGGCTTCTCAAAAGCCTTTGTACCCTGGATGTACAAAGTTCACCAAACTAACAGCAGTGTTGACAATTTTCAACATTAAGCGAAAGTTCAATTGGAGTGACGCTAGTTTCACAATGTTATTAGAAGTGTTAGGTGAGATGCTTCCTAAGGGAAATAAACTTCCAAAGTCGACATATTATGCCAAAAAGCTCATGTGTCCTTTCGGCTTAGAGTACCAGAAGATTCATGCGTGTTCGAATGATTGTGTATTGTATCAGAATGAAAACGAGAACTTAGAAGAGTGTCCTAGGTGTGGGTTATCGCGCTACAAGCATAAAGGGCCTCGGGATGCTAAAGGGCCCCCGACTAAGGTATTTTTGTATCTTCCAATAATACCTAGATTCAAGCGCTTGTTTTCTATAAAGAAAGATGCGTTAAATTTGAGGTGGCATGCAGATAGGGTGAAGAAAGGTCACTTGCTCACGCATCCATCTGATTCTCCGGAGTGGAAGAGTATTGATAGGTTGCATAAGACTTTTGGGGATGAGGTTCGTAATTTAAGGCTTGGACTGTGTATGGATGGAATGAACCCATTCGGCAATTTTAGTTCTCAACTTAGTACTTGGTCAGTACTGTTAGTGATCTATAATTTGCCACCTTGGTTGTGTATGAAGCGTAAGTACATTAAGCTTTCGCTTCTTATCTCGGGTCCTAAACAACCTGGCAATGACATAGATGTATATCTTGCACCTCTCCTTGGGGATTTGAGAAGGATGTGGGATGAAGGCATTTCTGCGTTTGATGCATATGCTAATGAGGAGTTCACCTCGCGTGCAATATTGCTTTTATGCACCGTTAATGATTTTCCAGCATATGGCAACTTATCGGGGTATAAGAACAAAGGGAAGAATGCATGCCCAATATGTATCGATGACATCAAATCCACGTGGATTCCTAAGTGCAAACACGTATTCATGCACCATCGAAAGTTCCTCCCACGAGATCACCAATATCGTAATAAGAAGAAGATGTTCAACGTATGATGAGGACCGTGTAGTTCGTCGACCGTTGACCAGTTATGAGGTTTATGAACAGGTTAAGGCAGTTGAGTATTTGGTAAAACAGGGCAAGTGCAAGGGGGTGAAGACCGATTATGAAAAAAAGAATCAATCTTTTGGAAGCTTCCATATTGGAGAGATCTACAGGTTAGGCATTGTCTTGACGTTATGCATATAGAGAAAAATGTATGCGATGCCATACTCGGGACTTTCATGAACATTTCGGGTAAGACAAAGGATGTTAAGGCTGTGCGAGATTGGTTTGAATGTAAGGGTCTTCGTCCAGAGTTGTGGGCACATGTTTAGGTGAGCAAGAAAAGAAGTAGAGCTAATGAAGTTGGTGGCAGTAACAAGGGAAAGTGCGGTAAGAAGAAGATGAGTAATGACAAAGTTTATTTGCCTCCAGCTTGCTATAGATTGTCCAAAGTAGAGAAGCAGGCATTTTGTGAGTCTTTGTGTGGCATTAAGGTTCCGTTTGGGTACTCATCCAACATGAAGAGATTTGTGACCCTAAATGGTGAGTTGAAGTTGGGAAGCATGAAATCTCACGATTGTCAAGTAATGATGCAAGTGTTCTTACCAATTGCAATCCGTGGAATACTGCCAAAACATGTGAGATATGCTATTACCGAGCTATGTTAGTTCTTCAACACAATTTGTAGTAAAGTTCTTGATTCCTTTAAACTTGATACTCTTTAAGTCGACGTGATTGTAACTTTATGCAAGTTTGAGATGTATTTTCCACCTTCTTTATTTGACATAATGGTTCATCTTATTGTCCATTTCGTTCGTGAGATCAAGCTTTTGGGTCCAGTTTTTTTAAGGTGGTGTTATCCTTTTGACAGACACATGGGTGTTTTACAAAACAAGGTGAGGAATCCAGCACAACCCGAGGGGAGTATGATTCAAGGCACTGTGAGCGATGAGATTAGTAACTTTATAGCTGAGTATTTGGCTATGGCAAAGCCTATTAGACTTCCCACTTCTCGACATGAAGGAAGGCTTGAGGGAAAAGGAACAATTGGCTCCAAATCGATCACACCTCCTTGAGACAGTCTTCTACAAGCACACTTGTATGTGTTACATCATATTCCTGAAGTCAACCCTTTTTTGAGTGAGCATTTACATATATTGCGTGCAAAATATCCTTGTAAAGGGGATAGAGGATTTATGCAGTTGCATAACAAGACGTTTATTGATTGGTTTCATAATCGAGTAATAAGTGAAGAACTCAAGGGTGTATCAGAAATTTGTTAAGTGGTTAGATTTTGGTTCTCGTGATGATGTCAACAAATATGAGGGTGATGATGTCAATGGCTTCACATTTTGGACTGAGGGTCAAGATAAGAAGTCATCTTATCTACAGAATAGTGGGGTTTCTATTTTGGCGTCATCTACATTTTACGCGAGTGCCAACGATCTAGCGTCGGTTGATGCTAAATTGGTATACTACGGGCGGGTACATGAAATATGGAAGCTTGACTTCTCTACTTTCACTATTGGTCTTTTCAAATGTAAGTGAATAGATAATAATCGACGATGCATAAAAAATGACGACCCTTGTGGATTCACTCTTGTAGACTTAGCTCGTTTGCGTGATAGTGAGAAGCCATTCATAATAGCCACACAAGCCAAGCAAGTATTCTATATTGTAGGCCCGTTTGATAAAAAATGCTCTATTGTTGTGCCGAGAAAAAGAAGTATCCTTGGTATAGGTGATGTTGAGGATGAGGAAGAATATGAAGCTTTTGAAGACTCCTCGCCCTTTATCAATCCAAAATCAGTGGATCAAGATGATGTAGATGTTGTTTATATGCGTGAAGATCACACGGAATGAATAAATTTGAATTAAGTGATTCACAAGGTATGAATTTTAAGGGTTTTTAAAGCTTTTTTGGCACTTTCGCGCATAAAGTAGCTCAAATTTGGTTTGTTTTGCATGAAACTTTGCACACAACACTATTTGGTATATATTATTATATTGAAGTGGTTAGAATTGTAAATCATAGTCATATTCTTAATATTACTTGGTAAGTTGCGATTTTAAGGTTTTTTAAAGCTTTTTTAGCACTTTTGCCGTATAAAGTAGCTTAAACTTGGTTTTTTTTTGCATGAAACTTTGCACACAACACTATTTGGTATATATTATTGTGTTGAAGTGGTTAGAATTGAATTTATGTTCCTATATTCTAATATATTTCTATTCACTCTTTTAGGTACTCATATACAATGCATCTTTTCAGAGACGAAATTGCCCCTAAGATTGAGACCTCGGATAATGAGCATTATAGTTATAACACTGAAGAGGACCAAATTGTTAGATACGAGCATATGGCTGAAGACGCTCCACCACTTAACAATGATTATGACACTAAAGACGCCCTATCAACGGATGCTCCCACTACCACTAAGAAAAGAAAAGGGCGAGGTCCTATGAAAAACCTCAAAGTCGCAGAACTCATGCATTTGGAATACAATGCATTGGGTCAACCATGTGGAAAATGGCGTAGGCATTATGGAAAACAAGTGGGCCTATGTATCCGTAAGATTTCGATATTGTACGCATGGAATGAGGTTCTAGAGGGTTTGAAGAACTTTCTATGGGATAATACTATGGTAAGCAATAAATTTACTATTTTTATTCATTTAGTTTCATTTTAAAATTAATTTAATTAACACTAATAAATAAAATTTTTCTTTTGTAGAATCTTTTTCACATCGAGAACGATGAGGAGAAGAAGAATGTGTTTCTTTCAATTGTTGCTAAAAGATTCAAAGATTTTAAATCCAAGCTAGTAACTGGCTGGATCACCAAGAAGTGTGCCCGTAAGACCAAAAAAGTCAAAACGGGAAATGACGGTGGAGAGCAATCACCTTCAAAGCCGCCCTATGAAATATGGGGTCAAATATCGAAGAATGAATAGGAGGCTTTTGTTGCCAAAAGAACAACTCTCATTGAAGTTGTAAGTATTTAATATTATATTATAGCTTTTGATTTAAATTTACTTCTTTTGATTCAATCATTAAACTAATATATGACATTTAATTTCTATTGATTAATTAGGAAAAGCGTGGTAAAGCTTCTGAATCAGCAAGCAAAAGGAAGTTTTACCATCGCTTGGGTCCAAAAACGTACGATGAGGCTCGAAAGGAGTGGGTGGATGCGGGTTTATACCCCAATTAAAGTCCGAACACCCTCATCTAAGACTACCTCCGCATCCGTGAATACTTCTGCTGGAGATCGGGTGCGAGATTGGTATTGTGGACTTCATTCCCGAGATGCAAGTGGTAAATTTACCATTGCTGATCTGGGAACGAAGAAGGTTACTGATTTTGTGCTGAGTTTTAAAATTATTTAGTATATTCTTGATTTGTTTTGTATATTTTGGCTTTGATTTCCTTTTTATTTGAACAGATGGGCTGGAAGGAAAAAGAAGCTATGGGGGAGGTTACCTCAAGAGGCAATGTTGATGCATTGCATATGGTCTTAGGAAAAGACCATAGAGGGCGGGTAGTCGGAAAAGGAGGCGTCCGCACGGGGTTAAAGAAGGCATTCGACAAAGAGTGTGTTGCTAATTAATCCCGAACGATGTCACCTGATGAAGTAGCAACCCTCAGAGCAGAAATTATGAAGGATGTTCTCGCCAAAGTGGCACTCGTGTTGCAGAAGATGGGAGCACCCACTGTAAACTTGGCAAATCTGATTGTCGAGGATCAGCAAAGTCAACATGGGGATCCTAACGCTTTGGTCGAGCCAACACCCGAGCCCATTACCCCCGTAGCACCCCAGCTTATTACTACCCTCGAAGGGCAAAATCCTACAACGGAGACCATGAACTCCGTTGTTCAAAATCCGAAGCCAACTCCCGAACTAGTAGTGAAGGTACATAGTTTTTAAATATATAAGCACTTATTAATTTAAATTGCAACGTGTTTTAATATTTTATTATGATGCTTATTATACTAAATGACACAATTTTCAGGAGGCGACTCCTTGTTCTCTTTTGCTGCTTAGTTAGATGTTGCTAGTGATGGCGACTTAACTGAGGTTGCATATGGTGTGGCACAACCAACCAAAGAGGGCTAAACAGTGCATTCCATGCTTATTACAAGTGGCCACATCAGTGTGACCGTAGAAACTATTCTAAAGGGGTTTGAAGATTTCTCACTCCCTGTTCTAATGCCAGAATGGAGCCTTGAGAAACTATCAGACGCCCTAGGTAGTTTCGTCACATGGCCATATGCTTGGGTCTGATTCACTACCATGGTAATAATCATTTGTATCTTATTTATTTTTATTGCATGTTTACACTACTTTAATTGTATAAATTAAAATAGCAAAAGAGTCCAAAGAGCTCTAAGAGAGGGATCGGTTCCTCATCAAAGGTGTCGACTGGGTCAAAGTCGATGGCACTCACTCCAATTTTGACTGACGCAGAGCTAAAAGATCTCTCTCAAGATTGTAAATGGTTGCACACATGTGCATCTCGCATGCGTGAGGAGGACCCAATCGATCTAACCCTGCAGAAGGAACAATTCTGCTTTGTTGAGAGCCCTTTTGTCATTATTGGTCCTAGTGACATTGGACAATTTTTGAGAGGAAAAATGTTGAATGTAGCTCTTATCGATGTCTACATGAGGTGATGTTCATTATCTTACAATTTAGGCATTATTGTTTAATTGTTCTAATAACCGAATAACTGACAAAATTTTCTTATTCGTGAGTTTAGTGCGGCTTACGAGGAGCTAAATTCTTGCGAACCTCCAATAAAATTGGATGGTTTTGTCCTGAGTCGATTTCGGATACTAAAAACGTAAATGATCCATATGACGTCAAAGCATACATTAAGACTGCTTTGAATAATTTCCTTGCATCTAAACACACGTTCATTCTGGCTCCATATGTGGAAGAGTAAGTTTTATTTTTGAAATTGAACTTATCTTTTGATTTTTAAGTTCACATGATCTCTAATTTATTGATTTTAAATTTGCATTTGTAGTTTACATAGGATACTTTTGGTCATATGTCATTTGACGAATATTGTGCACATCTTCGACTCATTACAAAAAGCGCAAAGCCCGCCTCGCAACACAAAATTTAAAGCCTTGTTCAATGCGTACGTAATTTTATGAATTTTACCAATTTCATTTAATTAAGATATATATATATATATATATATATATATATATATATATATATATATATATATATATATATATATAATAGTATTACATTAATATTATTACATGCATTGATATATAAATAGTTATACTTTTCCCATGCGTTTCAGCACAATGAAGAAATTGCGTGAAGAAATGGGATCTATATCCAGAGCCATATTTTCGAAATGGACAGCAATAAAGGTACACAACACTATTCGATTTTTAAGGATTTTTAAGTGTTTTTGGCACTTTCGCGCATAAAAGTAGCTCAAACTTAGTTTGTTTTGCACGAAACTTGGCACACAACACTATCTGGTATATATTATTGTGTTGAAGTGGTTAGAATTGAAAATCATAGTCATATGCTAGAAATTACGTGATAAGTTGCAATTTTATGGGTTTTTATGCGTTTTTGGCACTTTCACGCATAAATTAGCTCAAACTTGGTTTGTTTTGCACGAAACTTGGCACACAACACTATTTGGTATATATTATTGTGTTGAAGTGCTTAGAATTGAAAACCATAATCATATGCTAGAAATTACGTGCTAAGTTGCGATTTTATGGGTTTTTAAGCTTTTTTGGCACTTTCGAGCATAAATTAGCTCAAACTTGGTTTGTTTTGCACGAAACTTGGCACACAACACTATTTGGTATATATTATTGTGTGGAAGTGGTTAGAATTTAAAACCATAGTCATATGCTATAAATTACGTGATAATTAAGTTGCGATTTTATGGGTTTTTAAGCTTTTTTGGCACTGCCGCGCATAAAGTAACTCAAACTTGGTTTGTTTTGCACGAAACTTGGCACACAACACTATTTGGTATATATTATTGTGTGGAATTGGTTAGAATTGAAAATCACAGTCATATACTAGAAATTACGTGCTAATTAAGTTGCTATTTTATGGGTTTTTAAGCTTTTTTGGCACTATCGCGCATAAAGTAACTCAAACCTGGTTTGTTTTGCACGAAACTTGGCACACACGACATATTTGGTATATATTATTTTTTTGAAGTGGTTATAATTGAAAATCATAGTCATATGCTAGAAATTACGTGCTAGTTGCGATTTTATGGTTTTTAAGCTTTTTTGGCAATTTCGCGCATAAAGTAGCTCAAACTTGGTTTGTTTTGCACGAAACTTGGCATACGACACTATTTGGTATATATTATTGTGTTGAAGTGGTTAGAATTGAAAATCATAGTTATATGCTAGAAATTACGTGCTAAGTTGCGATTTTATGGGTTTTTATGCTTTTTGGGCACTTTCGCGCATAAAGTAGCTCAAACTTGGTTTGTTTTGCACGAAACTTGGCACACAACACTATTTGGTAGATATTATTGCGTTGAAGTGGTTAGAATTGAAAATCATAGTCATATGCTAGAAATTAAGTTCTAAGTTGCGATTATAATACATCTATTTTAAGCTTTTTTGGCACTAACATCTATTTTTCTTAGTGATTTCGACAAGATTATAATACCGTTGATTGCAGCTACTACACTCTCAAATACGTTCTTAAATTACAATTTTATATATTTACTACTGGTAAAATCTAATGTTTATGTATCATTTAATTTTATATTATGTTATAGATTTAATATGATACTCCAAGGAAAACACGCCCTTTGAGAGATGGGGAAATGCGCGAATTGAAAGACAAGATTACTGCGTATCTTGCTAATTTTTGTTCTTGGTAAATATTGTAATTAGTTTAGATTTAGGACTTTAATTTGTATATGTATATATTATTATATATACGATCGAGAGTTTACAAAGAGATTATTGGTGATAATTGGTGATTATCATTGGATTATTACATTTTACATTAATCATTGTTTATTACATTGTACATTAATCACTAGACTATTTATTAATATTAAATGAAAAATATATATATATATATATATATATATATATATATATATATATATATATATATATATATATATATATATATATATGCTGCGGGCCACCTTAAACCGCAGCATATAGTATACATTATATGTTGCGGTTTTGAGGAGGCCCGCAGCATATAGTCTTACAGTATATGCTGCGATTTTGGGGAGGCCTGCAGCATATAATGCACTTTTCTGCTGCAGTTTTAAACCGCAGCATTCAAAGTAGGCCATCTGCTATATCGCTAACGCTTGGGGCCAAAACCGCAGCATATTATGGCAAAAAAAACTGCAGCAAATGAGGTTTTTTCCACTAGTGGTAGGCAATAAGTGTGTTGTAAGTTGGGTTTAAGTCTGATGTAAGTTGGCATTAAGTCTGATCAAATAGGCATTAAGTATACTATAAATAAGCATTAAGGATGATATAAATAGGCAAAACACAAAATCCTAAAATTGTAAAAGGATTTAAAATACACAAATTCTTTGTCATAAGATATACAAATAATAACAATAAACGATTTCACATAATTTAATAATCATAAATTTTCTTAATAATACACACAATTAAATTATTTTTTTATTAAATCCCCTACACACTACTTCTTCTTTGAGATGTATTTTTTTGCTCTGATTTTCTTCGAACCATTAACAATCATTGAAGCCTATTTGATTCACAACAAGAATCTATGCAGATGTAAGCTTGATCTCTTCTTTACCATTACACAAGAAGAGATGTGGTTTGCATTAGTATAGATGTCTTTGTCAACCTTGTGTATACAAAACAATCATAAAAAATAGCATTAAATGACATAAACAAATATTAACAAGAATAATCATAATGTAATATTACAATATACTTAATGCCAACTTATAGTACGCTTAATGCCTACTTATAGAAGGCTTAATTCCTACTTACAGTATACTTACATCATCCGCTATTGATATGGTTATTCTATAGTTTCAGTTTAATTGTATTAAATGATAGTATTTTTAACGTCAGATTACATCATACTTAATGAAAACTTATATCAAACCTAATGCCAGCTTGCATCAGACCTAATAACCACTTATATCATACTTCATCCTAATTTACCTCAAATTGAATACCACCTTATATCAAACCCAATACCAACTTATAGTAGATATAAAGCCAACTTACATTAGACCTAATGTCAATTTACATCAGTCTTGATGCCAACATATAATATATATAATGCCAAATTAAATCGTACTAATACCAAATTATATGTTATATAAAACCCAATTTACACAAGATCTAGTGCCTATTTATATCAACTTAAAGCCAATTTATACTAAATTTAATGCTTATTTATATAATGTCAATTTACACATACAGAAAAAAAAAACGACTTATAATATATTAAAAGCCAATTTATAACAATATAATATCAAGTTATAATAAACCTAATCCCAAACTTACAACAAAATAACCATCAACTTAAAACAAACATAAACCAATTTCACACATATAAAATGCTCACTTATATTAGTCATAATGCCAACTTATAATATATTTAAAGCCACTTTTTAGACCTAATGCAAATTTAAACTAAAAAGCATGCAACATCTATCAGATTTAATGTCAACATCCAATAAATATAATCCCAATTTATATAATTATAAATGCCAACTTAGATAAGATCTTTTGCGAACTTACTTACAACATCCAATTAATACAAACAAATTTTAACAAGAGTAATCATAAATGTAATATTACAATATGCTTAGTGCCAACTTACAGTACACTTAATGCTTACTTACAATATCCTTAATGCCTATTTACAGAAGGCTTAATTCCAACTTATAGTATACTTAATTCCAACTTACAGCACATTTAATGTCTACTTACATCAAACTTACATAAGAATTGATGTCAACTTACATCAGACTAATGCCAACTTATAACAATTATAATGTCAACCTATAACATTTAACTTACAATAAACATAATTCCAATTTACATCAGATTAAATGCCAGCTTACATCAATTTAATGCCAACTTAAATCAAAGAGAAAATAGGTCGGTCTCTAAACGAAAAAAAATAAGCCATCCAATAAGTCATACAAATTCTTTACTAACTCAAAATTTCTTTCCATACACTAAACCCAGTTATTCAGCATCATATATAACCTTTCAAGAACATAACTTAATAGAAAATATATAAAAATATGAAAATGAAAAAATGAATCAACTAATAACTTGATAGAGAATATGCTTAATTACATATTTTTAAACAAATAATTACAAGAACAATGATAAATATGTCAAAAATAAATGAATCAACAAATATATGGATCAAACTTATTTACTTGTGAACAAAGAAGAATAGAGAATATAAAAAGATGGAAAAATTAATCAAATTTGTTGATTCAACATGTAATAATCTAAATTTTGAGAAAATATAAGAAGAGAAAGCTCGAGGATGGAGGGACGAAGAAAAAAGGTGAAGGGATTAATGAAAGAAAAAAATAACTGACATAATTGATGAACAAATAATGAGATATCTTTTTGAAACTCACTATTTCAGTTTTTAAAGAAAACCAACTTTTATTTTTTTAAGAAAATTATATTATATGAGCTAGCCCATAAAAAATAGCCTCTTTGCGAGATCGTCTTTCATGAGAGTTTGTGTATCCATAATGCATGCAGTGGCTCCAAAAACGGGCCAAATGTTGATTCACGTACTTCGATAATAGGCTTGGCCCACATGCGTAAAGACGGAGGCCTTTGAATGGTTAGACTTCTAGATCATTTATCTTGGTTGGCCCAATTGCTTTTTGACTCGTTTGCTTTTTTTTTTTCAAGAACTTTTGACAAAAAGCATTTTGAAAAATAATTATTGTGATCTCAAATTTAAGAAACATAGAGAGTTTTTACTTATATATAAGTTTGGTAAGCTACTTCTTCTATCATTAATTGGTTTTAAGATGAAATCTTATTATTTTTGTGCTCTCATATCTCCACATGCAATTTTTATTGAAAATAAATCCAATAACAAACTTAACATGATGATTTTACTCCGAATTGGGTGGCAACATGGTCCTATTGAGATTCTTTTAACGGGTTTGCTTGCTGCATTTTTGCTATGACCATTGATATTTAATTACTTGAATTTAGATTTCCATTGTTTAGGTCATTAGCTCCGGTCTCACCCATTCTTTTGATGGTTATCTCCACTCGTCTAAATATGGAAAACACATTCGTAATTTTATTATATTGAAATAGGCTAGAAAATCTCTCTATAAAGAGGAAAAGAAAATAAATCATTTCTGTAACTGATGAGAATCAAATCTCTACTAAAAAAGTGTAAGAGAAAAACTTTGAACCACAAGACTAACCCTTAATTCTCAACCAAACACAACCTTATTAAGATATATCTTTGTATTTTAATATGATAATAATCTACCATATTAGGTTCCTTAAAAAAAATCTACCAAAATGTTACATCTATAATAAAATGAAATAAAATATTATATTCTAATTTCAACACCGGTACGGTAGCCTACAGGTTGAAAAGTTAGTAGATGAGGAGATTAACTAGTATTGCCTTCAAACAAAAAAAAAAAGAGATCAACTTGTATTAATGAAGGAGTAAGTGGTTATGGCCCAAAAATGTGCAACCTAAAGTTTAATAATACAAAACTAATTATTATAATAATATCTAATTGATTCACTTGTGTGAATCCAGAAACTGAAACAATCAAGGAGCAAGCATTCATGACTGAAATCAAGGGAAATATAATAAAAAATAATTTATGAATTATAGTCTTAAAGTTTAACAATATAATTTTGCGAATTATAGTTTTAATGTTTATTTATTGCGAATTACAGCCACTAAAATTTCAAAATTTATAGGTTCAGGCCAAAAACATAGAACTCCGACACTTAACCGAAAATTCCGACCACCAAAATGGTCGAAATTCTGTGCTTTGACGTGATGAACCTGCGAATCTTGATACTTTAATGACCGTAATTTACAAAAAATAAAGTTAAAATTGTAATTCGCAATAGTATTATACTGTAGGGCTATAGGCTGTAGTTTAGAAATTATTCTTTAATAAAATAATATTTGATTGGTTCACCAAAATCTTTCCAAAAGCACTAACAACAAATAAAGATGAATTAGCGTACACACAGACGTAAACTTTATTTATTCACCGTTTAAGCTACATCTACCTATGTAAGGTGAAGATGTAAATGTTATATGAATTTATTATTTACTAATTAATATTAAAAATATATTTAATTATTCACAAATTGAGGGTTTCATTTGTCCATTATGTTATTAAATTAAACACTTACAGTTAAAGTGTGTAATTAAAAAATTAAACTAATTCTATGAGTTCATCTCATTATGAGACAGTCTCATACAAAACGAGCAGATATTATTCATTAATTAATTATTAATTGTCATTTTAAACTATCCAATTGATAAATATAGCTTAACTTAGGGTGAATATTTTTTTTTATATATATAGTTAATAAAACAAGACAAAATATAAATTGGTGGGACATAGAGATTATATGGCAAGCGATCACGATGACAAGCAATTAAGTCAAAAGAAATTTATAGAAAATAATTAAAAGGATAATGTGTATGTAAAAGATTAATCATGAGTAATTATAATGAAAAATGGTCTGAAAAGATTAGATTAATACTAATCTGAAAAGAATTATTAAATTAGATAGTCATCTGGTAACATCCATCTGGTTGTACGTATGTAATAATATTAATGCATGGGAAACTCACGTGCACCTAGAGGACACTTGTCCATTATAAACGGGTATTATGAGATAGCGGGACACTTGTTTAAAGGAAAAACAAAGAATGCTATAGAAAATAAAGGAAAATCCAATAGAGTAATGGAAGGATTGACACGTTCAAGATAAGCACAATCGCATGCAGAAAATTTTGGAAACTAGTAAAGTATCAAAAGAATATATTTTATATCCACAATCATGGGCTATAAATACATATCAAGGAGCACATAAATAAGGTAACTAACTTCTATTATTAAGAGAAAAAGACAAAACAACTTAAGGTAATTTATTGCTAAGGAGTTATTACAACTGAATTTTAATGACTCACTTTGATTTTCAGAAGGATATTAATACTATTGTGATAAATCTAAAGCGATTGTAATTGTCTTGACTGATACTCAGTACAACAATTGTTAAGAATTAAACATAAAAGACCTCACGTCTAAATAAGTCCTAAGTAGTAATCCAACTTGCAGCCACAATGTTTCTGGAAGGACATCTTATGCAAACTTGTCTTATACTGTTACTGACTTGGGTGTCGGAGTGGGTCCCCGGAAAATATTCCGAGCCCTGCTAACCCCTTGCTGCTTTTTGTAGGAACAATCATCTTCTCGAGTGATCTTTTCACATAACTTGGAAAGGCTGTAAAAACAAGCCTTCACCAGTACTTAACTCTTGATTAATCACTAATCAGAAGCTTAAATCTTTTGATTAATTGTTTTGCAAAACCAATACAGGAACCAATAATAATATTCAGTCCGTTTCTTTTGGTTTGTCTACTTTACTTTTTTCATGTATTTTAACGCAAACTTTAAGCCTCGATATCTCATACGCATAATAAAAAATAGTAAAAATTATATATTAAAATTCTTTACATCAAGACGAATCTAACAAGATCCCACATAAATATATTTTATCTTAAATATATACTTAAAAAATTAAATATAAATTTCTCTTTTATAAAGTGAAAAAACTTAAAATGAACAAGTAAAAAGGAAAAGAGGGAGTATTAAAATTTATCAAGAAGAATATATTGTAACTATATTTAGATAAACTAGAATTTTTCCCTAAAAATAAAAGATAAACAAGATTTTTAAAATAAATAGTAAATAAACAGAGACTAAGAGTATATTGTAAATGATCATTACTTTTACTTCTTGTAGAGTCTCAAATATCTCAATCCACTTTTGCAAGATGTTTTTTATATTACCTGTAGACTAACTGAAACAAAAAATTACGTGAGAACTAAATTCAAAACCTATAATAAAAAAAGAAATTTTTAATTCTCTTTTGAATATCTTCATCATTTCTTTCTTATACTCCCATTAATGAGTCTAAATTACGCCAAAGTGTAATCGTATAAAAACTTGCCTAATCCCCAAAAAAAAAAATTCTGATTTTGTATGAGATTGTCTTATTATGAGACAAACTCATTCAATCAGCTCATTTCTCTAATTAATTACTTAAAATTATAGATAATTATTTTAAAATTATAAGTAATTACCTTAATATTAAAAAATAATCACCTAAAAATTATAATTAATTACTTTAAGATTGTAAATAAACGCTTTAAGATCATAAGTCTTCAATTTAATACTAAATTATTACATTAAAATAATCTAATACATATGATTTCACTATAAAACCTTATAATTCAATAAATTGTGCAAAAATTAAAACATTGCCGGGACTGTTTGACCATTTCCATAGTATTCATGCAATCAACAACTTGTCTTTTTTAATATATAATAAAAAACGAAAACCGCCATACAAGGTTGCAAAATTATGGCATAATTAATGTTAATGTGATTCATGCAAATATTTGACACAAGGAAACATTGACCAAAATTTTGAAATCATAATCCATTATAAAAATTTCAACCTTTTTTATCATCAGTTACTGATTTTAAGTTTTCGATCTAAAACCCCGATTCTCCATCAAAAACCATGTCTTTAACTTCAATCTTACTCCTTGGAATCATATCACTAATCATTCTTTTTCTAATCAGACTGATATTTTCCCATAAATCAGAAAACCCAACAAGAAATGAATCAAAACTTCCTCCAGGAAGAACAGGGTGGCCAATAATAGGAGAAACATTAACTTTCATAACAAACCCAGAAAAATTTGTACAAGAAAGAATGAAGAAATACAGTCCAGAAATATTCAAAACTTCAGTTGCAGGAGGGAAAATGGCAGTTTTATGTGGGCCTGCAGGAAACAAATTCTTGTTTTCAAATGAAACAAATAAGTCAGTTACTCCTTGGTGGCCTAAATCAATTTCACAACACTTGATGTTTCCAAATACAGATCTTTGGAAATCTTCAACACCTGATGATAATTCATTTCTTAAGGTTGAATCAATGCAAAAGTATGTTTCTTTTATGGATTCCATGGCTAAAGATCATGTTCAGACTAGGTGGGCTCCACATAAGGAAGTTGAGGTATGACTTTTCTTCAACACCAGATCATGTTAAGTTGTTATGACATTGAATTTAATGCAGCTTCTTATTTCTTATTACTGTTTAGTTTGTGATTATAATATATCTATTATTATATTGGAATTATTTGTTTAATTGTTTTAATTTTTATTTATGTAAAGTCTGTTAATCGCATTCAGAGACTTGTCAATTTTTAATCCGATTTGAAATTAACTTAAAACTTGATTAGAAATTAGTGAGTTATATTTTAACTCGTGACCAAAAAATAACTTGACCCAAAAATTCCCAAAAAAAGTCATATCCGACCAAAACCCGATAATTTTGTAACCTTCTCTATATTTTTTTTTTTTGAGTGAACCTTTTTCTATCTTAAGTCATTTTCATTCATTATATTTTTAGTTATTTTTTTATATTGATAAGCAATTTCTATGTTGTAGCCTTAAAATTATTATGTTAGTTTTTATATTAAATATTTCCTATAAAAGTTTTTTAAAATTATTATATATTATATATTCTTTATGAAAATTTTTAATGTTAAGAAAAAATCAAAAACCTAGACCTATTTGGTCCGCTCAAATCCGACACGATTCAATTTTAAATTGACTCGATTCAAAAATGATAAGTCCCAAAATTGACCACTAAAAAGACTTGACAAAAATACATCTAATCCATCATTTTAACGGGTCCACATCAAATATTGTTGTTTTTTTTTTCCAATATTTGATTTTGTCGGGTGTGGCAAAGTTGCGATTGCTTAAACTATATGTTTGGATTAATTATACAAAATTTGTAAAATTATTAGTGGTTGATTTGGCTTAAACGAATTGTGGGTATATAACCAATAAAAAAAGTTGCTCGTTAAACTACTACTGTTCTACACTTATGGTAATGAAGCTTCTCAACGGGCTAAAAATCCGTTTTATATACTTTTACAATATCTCCACTTATATAATATAGTACATACTTGTTACGTTTCTTTTTAAACTCAAAAGGTTAAAAAATTTATTGTGATTGTGATGTTGTTTTTGTGAAAATTTTTAGATAACCACTATGATAAATGACTTAATTCAAATATAAAATAAGAAATTTAATAATAAAAGTAAATACTGATTAGGTTTTATTTTGTTGGTGACATATTCTTATAACTTAGGCATTTTTTCGTTCGTTTTAAAAATTAATAGGAGTATTTACTCCAATAAAAATCAATTTTATAACGTTAAATCAACAACAATCAATAAAATGCTTTTTTAATTATCAAACCTCGGTTTCAATCATTTCAATTTCAATATAAACTAATTTTAATCAGTTACAGTCAATAAAAATTGATTTCATTTAGTAAAAGTCAGTTTTAGTCAAAAATAGTTTTTTACATACACGTATTTTGATAATTGTAATTTGTAATAACAAATTTACTTGTTATTTGTGATGATCGATTAGTAAGTTTACACCTATGATGAAAAATTATAAAAATTTACAAGTAACATAAATTGCTATCATGGTGATTTAATTTATTTTTCTTTATTTTTAAATAATTATCAAAACAATCATCAAGATGTTATATCTACCAGAGTGATAAAATAATTGTTTTGTCAATGTTACTAAATTTAATTATTTATATAAAATATAAAGTAGGTTTTAATGATGATACATAAAAATCTAGGAACTATGATTGAGAATAATGATGCAAAATATATTAAACTATCAAAAAAATACAAGTCATGATAATGATAAAAATTAAAATTATATTGATTATTAATAATGTTATATTTTTTATTTGTTATTATTTTTTATAAATTAAATGTATTATTCTACATTGTTATTAATTTATATAACATTAACAACTTTGAGTATTGTTGTAATGGGTAAAAAAAATTATACAATTTATTTTAATTAGTAAAAATCTATTACAAACATTAGAAAAATCAATTTTTAAAAAATATCTTTAATAAAAGTGATTTAATAAGTAAAATTCAATTTCAACCAGTAAAATTATAACCATTTTTCATTAGTAAAAATGACTTGAATCATTAAAACATGTTTAATAAAGTTGTTAATTAATTTGTACATTTTGTAAAATTTTGTTCAAATTCAATGGCATAAATAATTTCCATGTTGAAGGTACATCCTCTTTCTAAAGAATTCACATTTGCATTAGCATGTCGGATTTTTATCAACTATGAAAATCCGGAGCAAGTGAAAGAACTTGCTCAACCCTTCTTTGACGTCGCAAAAGGGATAATGTCAGCTCCATTGAATATTCCGGGAACATCTTTCAATGGTGCAGTTAAGGGAGGTGCACTTATCAAAGAGAAGCTTCTTCAAATCATTAAGCAAAGGAAGGAAGAATTACATACTAAAAAAGAGGACGATGATCATAAACAAATTACGGATTTATTAAGTAGATTGCTTGTTTGTTGTGATGACAATGGTATGTTTTTGACTGAAGAAAGGATTGCAAACAAAATAATTGGTTACTTGCTTGCTAGCTTTTTTACTACAAGTATAACTATCACTTTCGTCTTGAGTCACCTTTCTAAGCACCCCCATGTTTATGACAAGGTTTTGGAAGGTAAATGCTTCATTGCTACTTTACTATTTAGTATTCCATCCTTTTATGTAAGTCTAAAATTAACTTAGTCTATAGTATTTTTTTGACGTGCATTCTTTCTTTATTTTCTAGTCAATAGTCTACACTCCTTACTCCCCTACTCTATTTAATTATACTTTCTGACTCACACTTCTTAATTTTAAAGTTCAGTGTGCTCTAAATCTACAAGACCTGCTCCATTATTATACATAAAAACAACATTACTATATGTTCACCCAACTCTTAAATATGTTTGTGTCTCCGTATTTATAATAATTTTACTACTTTTGTTTTGTTTTATCGATTATATTATAAATATTTCATAAAAAAAATGGAATATCATATTGTAAATAGTAAGACTCGAATTATGCTTAAAAGCTATGCAAAAATGAAATATAACCATCAAAATAAAACAAAAGGAGTATTGCCATTAGATGTTTTTATCTTTCAACGCATGACTTTTTTAATTACTTAAATAGTAAATAATATGTGTAAATTTGATACTATTGTAAAAATTCTACAGTAAACATTTATCAAGGCTATATAATAAAAACATCAGTCATTATGTTTTAGGGAGTAATTTAGTCTTCAAAATAAAAGTTGTAAAATATATTAGATATGTTTATAAACAGCTAATTAATTTTTCAGAGCAATTGGAAATAAAAAAGTCAAAAGGAGTAAGGGAGCTTCTTAGTTGGGCAGACATTCAAAAGATGAAATATACATGGAATGTGGTATGTGAATCAATGAGATTGGCACCACCATCATTTGGAGCTTTCAAAGAGACCCGTACTGACCTTACCTACGCAGGTTTCACTATCCCAAAAGGCTGGAAGGTACAAATTTTAACTACTATAATTTTTACTTCTATTATTTTAAGTGCATAGCAATTATAGACATCTTTTTCAAGTTTCTACATTTAATTTTTCATAGTGACAACTTCCAGGGCCGATCTTGAGTTTGACAAATTCAGGGCGAAACATTAATTATGACCCCTAATTACTAAATATACTACTATAACTCCTAATTATTAAACATTAAAGCGCCGTTTTTCTAATTTTTCAAATGAATCTGGAGCACAAGCCTCTCTTGTCCCTTATAGGGCTGGCTGTTGTTAGTATGCCTCGAACTCGGTATCAAGAACATTGCAGCTCGCAAAGAAGTGCACGACCCGTGAGTGGAAGAACAAAAGCTACTATTTTTTTTGGTACGCGAATTGGTGTACGGCCCGCGACCTCAACTGGCGAAATTTGCAGTTTTTATTTTACGTGATTTTCTTGATGGTTACCTTTATTTATGGTCGGTTATTTGTGGATACTTAGATCCCAAGTTGTCTTTTAAGATGGTTT
Source organism: Amaranthus tricolor (assembly GCF_026212465.1). Taxonomy (NCBI): domain Eukaryota; kingdom Viridiplantae; phylum Streptophyta; class Magnoliopsida; order Caryophyllales; family Amaranthaceae; genus Amaranthus; species Amaranthus tricolor. The sequence goes on from NC_080049.1 coordinate 26,037,182, forward strand.
TATTATATATACCCCCTCTTGTTAGTACTAGAGAATTATTTATTCACAAATTGAGAGAGAGACCACAAGAGAGTCATTGTTATTTGTGAGTGTGATTATCTTGTTAATTCTTTGCGATCATAGTGAAATTATTTGATCTCGGTGCTGGTGGACGTAGCTATCACATTGATAGTGAACCACGTTAAATCTTTTGTGTCATTTTCTTATTGTGTTTGTTGGAATTTTTATTGTTTCATTATTGTTCATCGACCTTACTTCCGCTGTTGCACAACATTAGCCTGACAACTTCCTATAATTTTAATTTGTAAAGAATTAAGTGCATGGATATTTACATTTGTTATGGTGATTAGGTTTCTTGGTCAGTGCATTCAACATATAAGGATCCAAAATACTTTAAAAATCCAGAGAAATTCGACCCATCGAGATTCGAAGGAAATGGAGCAGCACCCTTTACATTCGTGCCATTCGGGGGAGGTCCCAGGATGTGTGCCGGGAAAGAGTATGCTCGCATTCAAATTTTAGCATTTGTTCACAATGTGGTCACTAACTTCAGATTGAAGATGGCAAATTTGAACGAAAAGATTTATTATAATCCAGAACCAATTCCTGCCAACGGCATGAGGATTTGTCTCCAACCTCATCATTCGTGAGCATTACAAGTACAATCAACAACAAACATTACATATATATCTAAATCTAATCAACAACAAACTTTTTTTTTTTTTACATAATGTAGTAAAATAAATAAGAATGATAATGGATCAGTTCCGATGATACCCATATACATTTATTTGTGAAAACTCATAGCTGAAAAATTTGGACTCAAATCAAATGCATCAGTTTTGATGGTCGACGGGTCTATAGTCTCAAATAACATTTACCTTATTGGTTTTATAGTAATATTTTTCCAACTTGAAGAACTCTTTTCCAAGCTATTATGAGTGAAAAATATAAGATGATTAAAGCAGAATAAACATGACCATTCAACATTTCAAGACACTATTTTATCAAAATTACACAAACTTTTCATCATCATTTCAACCATTTAACACCAACAACCAAATGGGCCGATAGAGTCAGAACTAACCTAGGTCTAAAACACGCATACATTTTGGAGTTCCGGCGTCTAAATGAACACCAAATTTGGTGATGCAGGTCATTCTGCAATCTGCAATACCTTAGTGCTCTTAACAGAAATTAAGTCTCCATCTAGACTGAGTCTGAGAAGTAATGAATTATCTATCTTAAACATCAGTTCAACCTTCGGTGAATCGGGGCTATTTCAGTGTGCAGGAATGCTCATCAGTGTCCTCAACAGAAAACAATATTCCTTATTCTGCTTGCAATGATTTGAACTGCATGTTCAAATGCACATCTAACAGTGATACCAGTGCATCTTTGGAGGTCATACAGCATATCAAGATCAAACCCTCATCTTTGGACTCGGGAACTGATGTCCAATACTAGTATGTGTCCAAGTATCGGATACGACTAAATATTCAATATTATGCCTAAAAGGAAATGGCTTAGTGTCATACCAATGTCCGAGCATCAAGAATCGGACACAGATAGGTGAAGCTAAATGAAGAGTCCAAGTAACATAGCTTGTCACCAAAAGTCTTTGCATGAGCATAAGCCGTCCTTGAAATGGTGAAATCTCAATGAGTCTCTGACAATGATCTGTTTGTCTACAATTTTGGCTGTGAACTTAATGAAATTATGGCAGTCACCACAAATTCTCAAATTTTTGAACACATGAATCGTTGATTCCCCATTTAGGTTCAATAACCCGAAAGCAACAGCTAGCTTTTCACTATGGTTACATAACACTGCTTCTTTATCTTCTTGATCCAAATCCTGCAGAACAAAATCAGTATTTGGCATATAACCAGCCAATCTGACCTTCTGACCGATTACATTCAAAAACTCGGATATCTTATCACTCTGCTCATTGCTCTGATCACCAACAGAAAATGTAAAAACTTTGTTCTTGACTTGAATCCAACTACAACCTGGGGGTTTTGAGATTCCTTTTTCCTCCATTATCTTCCTATATTTAAGAGCTTCACTCCACAATTTGGCAGCAACAAATACGTTGCATAACAAAACATAGTTTCCGGGATTGTCAGGTTCAATTTCAAACAAATGTTTCCCTGCAATACGAGCCAATTCAACATTCTTATACACTCTACAACCACCAAGTAAAGCTCCCCAAGCACCAGCAGTTGGCTTCATGGGCATTCTCTGTATATACCCATACGCCTCTTCAAGGCGGCCAGCACGACTAAGTATATCAACTAAACTTGAATAGTGATCAGCATCAGGTTCAATAAAATGATCCCTCATTGAATGGAACACTTGAAGACCCTTATCAATAAGCCTCGAGTGACTACAACCAGAGAGAACCCCTGTAAAAGTAACAGAATTGGGTTTAACCCCATAGTCTATCATATGTTTAAAAAGCAACAAAGCTTCTTCCCCTCTTCCATGCATGGCATTAGCAATAATCATAGTATTCCAAGCAACAACATCCCTTCTAGGCATCAAATTGAATATCTTATGGGATATCTCAAGCTCACCACATTTCGCGTACATGTAAACCAAGGCTGTTGTAGTTGTCAAGTCAGTAAAAATGCTATTCCTAAAAATGTATGCATGGATTTCTTTTCCCTTTCTTAAGCTCTCCATATTTGAGCAAGCAGGCAAGGCACTAGTTATTGTAATATGGTTGGGTTTTAGCCCTTTTACTTGCATTTCGACGAGATATTCAAGCGCTGTGGTATTATAACCATTTTGAACACATCCACTAATCACAGTATTCCATGAATCATAGCTTAAGGGAACTCTCTTCGTACTCATTTCACGGAATATTCTAAGAGCATTCTCTGATTCTCCATTTAAGAAATATGCTGCAAGGATAACATTCCAAGAAACTACATCACGCACAAGCATACAATCAAATACCGATTGAGCGTCCTTTAAGCAGGAGCAGCTTGCATATAGGTCAACAAGCGCACTTGCGACAAATGCATTTTCAGCAACCCCATTTTTCACTGCATACCCATGAACTTGTTTACCGGAATCCAAGCACTTGAATTTAGAACAAGCAGGAAGAATCGAGGACACGGTTACTGCATTTGGACTAAACCCATTTGAACCCATCTCACGAAAAGCTCTGAATGCTTCCCCAAGAAACCCACAATTAACATAGCTTGACAACAATGATGTCCAAGATATGACATCCTTGACAGGCAACTCATTGAAAACAGCTTGTGCACCCTCACAGAACTTACATTTTCCATACATATTAATCAAGGCATTTCCCACAGTAACATCAGATAGAAATCCAAACTTAATAGCATCCTGATGAATCTCTTTCGCTTTCGTAAGATCACCATATGCTGCACACGCTTTTACAGCTGACAGCAGTAGTATCCTATCAGGAAACTGATTTTTCTGCTTCTTGAATAGAGAATACAGAAGGACTGCATCATTTGAAAGACCTTGCTTTGTGTACCAAGAAATTAAGTTTGTCCAAGAATGTAGGTTTGGTTCAGGAATTTTGTCGAACAGTTGGCGTGCACGATTTAAATCGCCAGAATTAAGAATAGATTTTAGTAGTTTCTCTCCCAAGTAGGATGAGATGTTACTGGGTAACTTGAAACGCATGCCCTTAGGTTACAGATGCGGGCAGCTGAGCTGCAGTTTGCAAATACTTCGGCAGAAATATCATTTACTTCTCTGCTTCAGCTATTAACTGAAATAACGACTTTCTTTCTTTATTTTTTTGATGTGAACCTTGTTTATTGAATTTTTTTTTCCAATGAGACCGTTTAAGTTGTCCCGAGTCCCGACCTCCATCTTAAAGGATGTTTTGATTGTGAGACCTCCTTCCATTTTGACTCTAAAAGTTTGTATATATTGGAATTTTCTAGTTAGATTCATCTCTGTAAAATAATTTTAATATATATTTTTATAAGATTTTGAGAGTAATTTATCTAATTGGGGTTGAAAAATAAAAAAGTTCAATTTTAGTCTTCCCTAAAACTTAATAGTCAAATGATGTTCATATAATTAAATAGTTTTATTAAACTATATTTTTTTTGTTTGGTTATTCCAAACTTGCAAGAGGATAAATTGTTTATTTTGTCAAGTAAATATATGCGTTAAACAAATTCAAAAAAATTCACAAGTCTTACAGAAGAAGCCAAATATCCAAAAAAATACTTCTACATACAACTAAAAATCTCAATCAAAGTCTAAAAGTCAAAATCTCAATTAATTTGTGGCAACTACTATCTCTGATTTGTAAATTGGTTGAGGGCTTAAGGCTGTCAAGAAATTGTGTGACTTTACCATGACTAATGCGAAAAAAGTGTCAAACCACGTAAAAACCTACATTTACCATTACCAAATTCAATAGATATTTTCTACAAAAAAGTATAACAATTTAACAAATATGCAAGGTGCAAGGCTACCTCTAAATGAAGATATCCTTATCCCTGTGATCGATTGTTAATAAAAAAGTGATACAAACTTTGATATAAAAAATTTGCAATTTGTTGTAAATAATAAGTTTTGATAAAGTGCAGTTGATGTAAATAATAAGTTTTGATAAAGTCACTCAATAATATAATATTCTTTTTCATAGAGATCAAAAAATATGAGACAGTAATTACAAGATAAATAACATCATAACTACAATTTATTAAGTTAATTGTTAGGATAGGATTTTCTAACCAAATATTTTAGCTTAGTAAAACTCCTTACAGATATAAGTTATAGAGAACATCAAAGTTGCAATTTTTTTTATTTTCTAACACCTATTAGGCAAATCGTTCAGATTCTGAATTTTCTTTACAGATATTAAGGATTTAAATTTTGAGAAATTCTTAGTAAATAACGGTTATTTGTAAGGTTAATAAATCATCCTTATGTGGTAGGATGTGATAAGGTTAGAGTTTTGTTGTTTTAATTTATCTTTTTTGATTTTATTTATTTTATATTATTCTTTTTATCTTTTTGTGGTTACAAATCGCGGTTATTGATTGGGAATTTTTGTTAAATTTTCAAATGGAACGGTCTTTTGTGATATCATTTTTTTAGGCTGATTTAATGTACACTTAAATTCTTAATTAATCACCTTATAATATCTTCAATTAAACAACTATAACCTTAAATGATCACCTAAAATCTAAGTGACAAATTATAACCTTAAAGTGATCACTTACAATGTTAAAGCAGTCACTTTTTAGGGTATAGTGATCACTATTATTAATAACTTTAAAATAATCAATTAGAGAAATACATTAAATGTATGAACTCGTCTCATAGACTTGCTGAAAAGAAAAAATAACAAACTTCCACATATCATTATTTTGGGGTTTTGGTTTGAATGAATCTATAAAAAATAGTTATCTATAAAATATACTTCTACACAAATTCTTGTAAAGGACAATTTATCAGAGAGACGGTCTCTCAGAAGAGAGGCGGATACTTCTATTACTTATGTAATCTCGTAAACGCTATTGTCCAATATTGAATAGGCCATCGAAAAGCCTTTAAGTCCATTACATTCAAAGCTCTTAAAAGTTACAATCAACGGCCAAAAACAGCAAAAAGGATCAGCAGTACTGTTTCTGGAATACAAATTCTCATTTAAATATCACAAATTCGTGTTAGAGACATTCTTTTTAAGAGACCATTTTAATTGGATCGACCCATTTTATATTTTTTAGAATATTGTAAGTAGGTATTAAGAATGATGTAAGTAGACATTTAAGATATTGAAAGTAGGCATTAAGGATATGGTAGGTAAGCATTAAGAATAATGTAAGTAAGCATTAAAAATATGATAAATAAACTTTAATCATTAATGGTCTGGATTTGAAATATGTCTTTCAAAGAGACGGTCTCTTAAGAAACTAACTGTTTAAATATTCACCGTGAAACAACCTGAAATCAAGCTAAAGTCTAAATAAATTAAATACTAGCTTCTCTTGTGAGATTTTTTTTTTCCGTGAGACGACTTCAAACAAGAAATCTATTTTCTCATAAACACACACATATAATCACACGCGAATGCGCGCGCACACACACATACTCACACTTGCACGCGCGCACATACACATATACATACCAACTTCAAGACTTAAACATGTTCATTTTAAGCCTTAAAACCCTATTTCTTGCTTTAACCTTCATCCTCTAAAGACTTAAGTTTGTTTTTTAACCAACTACTTTAACCGTTAAAATGTCAATTCCAAGACTTAAAATCCTACGCCAAGGCTTTATGCCCCTACTATAAGTCTTAACCATCCTTCACTAAGGTTTAAAATGACAACTCCATGACTTAAAATGCTCACTCTGCTGTTTGGTATGGGACATAAAAATGTAATGAAAAGGGAAATGATTAAGAAAAGTAAGGGTAAAGGTAAGGATTATACTTATATGTTGTTTGGTATAACAATATAAAGGAAACACTTAAGTCAACAACTACCTAAAGAAAAAAAATTTGTTACTTGACATAAATGAGTGGTAACAAAATAAGGGTATCTATTACCCTTAAGAAAGGGATTAGGTTACCCTAATATTATACCAAACAAAAAATATGAAGTAATAGTAATTGAATCTCTTACTTGACATTAAAATGTTTATACCAAACACCCCCTTAAGATTTAAATGTTTTCATTTCTATGACTTAAAATGACTATTCTAAGAAATAAATAGCATTCCAAACTTTAAAGTAGTAATTCTAGAACAAAATTTTTTTTTAACAAAAAAAATAAAATTTCTTGAATAGAATGTATTTGTGAATAATCTACTATTTAAGCTTGTAATTTATCTTATTTAAATTATTTTATTTTTTTTTTTGGTTATCACGTCACACTCTATCATCAACTTTTATGTACACAATTAAAATGAGTAGCTAATATAAAATGATAGCAATCAGTTAATTTGGATTTTAGAGAGCTATACACAATACACTCACTATACAGCGGTGCGAAGCATAGAGTGAAGCTTCGTTTTTTGCAAATTGTCAACTACAAAATCGTGGATTACAAAAGCTAAAACATTGTACAAAGACACGTTCGTTCAATAAATTAAACAGTAGACTTATCACTTATTAGATGCTTCTGTTTTGGGAAATTATAATTATAATTATAATTTATATTTTATTTATTTTATTATTATTAAAAAGCAAGCTACCAAGCACAATGTCCTACACCTAACTAGCTTTTGTGATTTAGCTTAAAACCCCAAAATAGTTGGCTTGTTCTGATGTCCCATCTAAGCACACAGGACAATTCTAAACTGCTCAGCACAGCATAAATTTGAGAATCTTACAAACAATATGTAACATCATATTTTTTTAAAAAAAAATATGTAGCATCAATCTTCATTCAGTTGGAGGATACACCTGTTTCCTCCGAGCTATTATAAGAATATATAACATATTTTGGAATCTTAAACATCAAATTAAACTTTTAGTTGAGTTGGTTTCTAATAAGTATTAGAAACCAACGTTACTACAGGTCGCATGTTCGAATTTCAACTACCCTTGATTTAAAGTGGAATATTCCGCGCCTGTGCGCATCCACACTTCTAGCCCAATGAAATATCTTGTGAGGGGTGTGTTACAGTATACAACATATTAATCTTGGAGCCTTAACAATCAGTTTATAAAACTTTTGATTGAGTTGGTTCCTTAAAAGATCTTGTGTTTGATTGTCTCTTTCCTAATCTTTCCTTTTTCTTACCTGCCCTGTATCTAGAAAATGATCATATTTAAATGTAAATTATCTAATAAGTTTGTTTATTTAGGTGTTGTTTTATGCATTTGGGAATTTTATATTATTATAAAGAATTGCCAAGTTAGATTTGCTATATCTGTTATAGAGAATTGTCTTATTAATTTGCT
>NC_080049.1:26050102-26072602 GCF_026212465.1 Amaranthus tricolor
TCCGATATTTTCTTCCCGATATATTTAATAATTCACTAGTAATATTATTTCTATATATATATTTTATTTATTATTGGGCTTGGTCATGAGATTTGCAATCCTTTTTGGCAATTAGAATTATTTGGGCCCAAACTTTTCCTTAACCCATCTTTTCTTTTCAAAAAAAAAAAAAAAAGAAAATAGGAGGGACTCTTGGTGGAGCTTGTAACTCCCTTAGGGTAATGAAGGATCAAGGCATTAATCCCATATAATTAACCCTTCTTAATTCCTAAATTATTTTCATATTGACATCCTTTCAAAATTCCTCCTAATTCACATTCCTAACTCCATCACACTTCATCATTTGGTGTTTTCCTTTACAATTGTAAGTGCAATTCTTAATCTATGTTGAATCTTAAGTTTTAATTTAAAATTCTATGATTAATATAATTTTTATCTTATAATTCATGTTTACTTTATGAATTTAAAATTTCATGTATGATTTTGGGATGTATTTTTCTATCTAAATTGATGAAGAATGTTTCTTTTTAGGGTTTTAGATATGTTTATATGTGTGTGAAGGATTTGTTTGATGGATGATTGTAAAGTATATATATATATATAAAAAAAAATGGATGCTAATAGAAAAATGTATGTGGTGTTAGAAATTTATTTTATTGATTAATAGGAGGAATTTATAATGTTGTTAGAGAAATATATAAATATATATGTGATGTGTGTGTGTGTGTACATTGTGTAAAACGAATTATTTTTGAGGAATAAAAATTAATTTCATAGATGGTCATGAAAATTATGTAAATAGTCGTTTAGATTTAATAGGAAATAAAGCATTGAAATTTATATTTTTGTGATAAAAAAAAAATGAAATGACAAAATCCCGTAGGTTTGGAAAATGGTGAAAAAAGGTGTTTTTGGAACATTTTTGGCTTTGAAATTAGGTTAAAAATACTTATACTATGTTATAACTTATGGAAATTGGTACCCGGGGGTTTTGACGCCTTCCGGACGCAACGGTGAAGTCGGATTTTCAGTTTGACAGTTTTAAGTTGTGTTTCTGGACAGATTATGTATGCTGTCCTGTTTTGTGTGTTTACCATGTTATAGTATGTGATGGATGTTCATGATGTGTGTGGTATTCTAGGTGTGGGTGTAATTGTATATGTGTGTTATGGATGATTTGAGGAAAATGTGTATGTGTGCTTATTTCTCGAATACGATTGAACCTTGTAGGAAGTCGATTCGTGACCGGGAATTGATTAAGACGCTTGTGAATTGGTTATCTTGCTTAAGGTATGTACACGCAGCGTGGTTCGCATTAGTCCGATGTATCATATAATAATGGTATACAAAAGTAAAGCATGGATATATAGTACGGATAATGTTATCTTTCGAATCAATAATTTTTATACATTGTTTTGATAAGCAGAGGTAGTATGACCTCACTAACTTTAAAGTGGACGTAGTATGACGTCAATTGGTGGAAATGAATTACTCGCGGTATATGAGGGCATTATGAGCCACCGCGGGGGTATGCATACTTAACCATAGGCACCGAAGTAAGGCGAGTGTCTATGGTAGAGACTTGCTTAGGGGTTAGCTCCCGCTAATGTATTGTCTCACTTATGGAGATTGGAGTGTACCGGCAGTATGGCTGGATAGTACAGCAGTATGGCTGACTAACCTTTATATGAAAATAATTATTCTTTATTAGCATGATCGAAGCGTACTTTTCTGCGAATTGACAGCTATTGAATTAAGTCTTTCTCTTGTTGTAATTAATTATTTGTTATGCGACGTTAGCTGACGTGTACTTTTGGTCTTAACGACCCTGCGATGATGTTGTTTCCTATCTGGGCAATGACTAGCAGTAAGTTAAGTTGCAGGTCTGGGGAGTGAGGATTGTCCCTTGGAGAAATAAACCGTTAGGATACAGAAGTCTTGATAAGAACTTCTAATAAAGTTTAAAGAATATTTGGTTTTATGAGGCGATTTTGTTCTCAAGTTGTAATAAGTTGATTTAATTTTTCGTTCTTATCCGCTGCTAAGAATTTCTTATATCTAGTAGTTCATAATAACACTAATAAAACTCGATCCGCAAGCTTCCCTTAATTTCAAATCCGTTTTTAACTGCCTTCTAACATCCTGGTTTGACTCGGACGATATACACTTGTTTTTAAAAGGTCATCTTCTCTTTTCGTACGATCCGAGTTATTCCGAGATGTTACAATATGGGACCTTTTCTTTGTGTGCTAAATAAACCCTTTGCGTTTTCTTGGTTAAATAAAACCACTTCTCGTCAATGTGAATATAATCGTACATTCCTTTGTAAATCCGGTGTCTTTGAATTGTGTCTTCTTGGATAAGGCTCAAAATCCACTCCACCCTCCTTATTTTGTTGGCATCGGTTAAAGCCGGGTGTAATGGATTTGAATGAGCCTTTATCTCGCCTCTTTTTATCAACCTCCACACCGTTGACGGTGCCAAATCTAAACATGTTGCAACATCTCTAATGCAAGTGCGTTTGCCAATGGGTCTAGACTCAAGTAAGTTTGGTGGTATGACGACTCTTTTTCTTCCACAATTTTTGAACTTGGATTCCACATTGTATGGTTTGTTTGCTTCCTTGGTTTGTATTGCTCGTTTCCATAAATTTCGGATGGTTCTATGTGTGTATCTGTATTTTTGAGCTATGCGTTTGAATGTACCATGAGGAAGTGAGTCACTAACCTTTAGTGACAACAAGTCTTGCAAAATAAGTTGCCTTAACTCATTCGTGAGTCTTCGCTTATACTGAATTTGTTGCTGTGGTCCTATTTGTTCCACATTCTGTGGCTCTTCTTCGGATTCAGAACTACACTCAGGAACGTATGAATTCGATCTAAAGTACCAAGCCCCCTGTTGCTCATCTTCAATTCCTGAAGCCATTAAAGGCTAATGATGCGAATGAACAATTTTTGGCTACTGATTTGAGGCTGTGTGAATAAGTGTTGGCTACTGATTTTGGTTTACTGTTTGAAGAATTATGGCTACTGATTTGAGGCTGTGTGAATAAGTGTTGCCTTCTGATTTTGGTTTACTGTTTGAAGAATTTTTGGTACTGATTTGAGGCTGTGTGAGTAAGTGTTGGCTGCTGATTTTGGTTTACTGTTTGAAGAAGTTTGGCTACTGAATTGAGGCTGTGTTGAGGCTGTGTGAACAAGTTTTGCTTCTGATTTTGGTTTATTGTTCTATGAGCTGTTAATATAGTGTCATTAGGAATATGTAAAGTCATTTTTTTTTGGATTACAAGCTTGTAATTTCAGATTTGATGAAAAATTAATGTCAATCCATGTAATTAAAGAATGCCCAATACAAGGCTTCTTTGTTTTTTTTTTGGAATGGAGGGTCTGTTTGCTGCTGTGAAGCTCCAAAGTTTCCTAATTTGAAAAGTTTGTTTATTTCCCTCTAAAATGTAAAGTTCTCTCTCATCATTAATAAATCAGAATTTTTTTTTCATTTAGTTTTATTTATAATTATTTTATCTCTCATACTTTCAATACAATCATTACTTCACACTACTATTTAATTAAAATATTATCCACTACAACCAAAGATTCCATTTTTCTTAATTTGTGTGAAAAACACAAAGTGGAACATCAAATAAGAACGGAGGGAGTATAAATTAAGAATTTTTTAAAAATTATTTCATAGTTACCTTTTTGTGTAACATAGTTACTTTTACAATTATGTGTTTTTGGCTTAATCGTGACCATAGAATTTTTATTTTAGTGAAATTGAGGGTGTAGAGGCTTTCTTACCCTTTTTCATTTTCAACCCCTTCTCATTGGATCCCTCTTATATATATATATATATATATATATATATATATATATATATATATATATATATATATATATATATATATATATATATATATATATATATATATATATATATTAAAATAAAAAAATATTGATATTATGAAAATAGAAGTGTAAGTTAAAATGTATAGAAATCAACAGTGCTCACTTAATTATATTAGGAATATTTTTAATACATTTAGAAAAAGAAAAAGTATATATGGTGGACAAATGAAATTGAGTATAGTAAGATTACAACTAATTAGAAACAAAGAAAGTACTCCATATAAGTTGCCACAGTCCTCAAAATTGTCTAGTGATTTTCAGTGATCATCACATTTGTCACATAGTAGGCAGATCGGTGCACATACATCCACGCTTTTTCTAAATTTTATGGCGTATCATCCAAATTTTGAATTCATCAACATAAAAACAAAAAAGTAGAAGAGATATTATGATATTTGAAAGAGAATATCTCTCACCATGTGGAGTGGAGAAAATAAAATCAGATGATTCCACGAGGGTGATGAAGATTTAATTAAACTGTACAGAGAACCAAGAACTAATTGACAATATATACTCATCAACTGCAGCAATAACATCAACAGGAGCGGAGAAAAGATTATTGTTTTTTTTTTTTTTTGCATTATCTTTTAAAATGATCTTTTATACTCTTTTATGTATGATTTAAGAAATTGTATTAACTGTAAAAATATTTAACACCAAATATTTAACACCAAATGTATAAAATGAAATATGTATTATTGTTGAATATTCGTTCATAAACAGTAAGAACAACACAAATTCATTTCTTAATCCAACAAATAAAATTTAAGTATAAAACAATAAATTATTATATAAGACAGTCTCATTAAGAGATGCTCGTTATACATGGGTTAAAAAGTCCGTCTCATACATATTATGAAAATATAGACTTATTTGAAATCGTCTCACCAAGAAACGATTTCTCTTAATTGTAGCTAAAATGCATCTTCAAACAATTATAAGATTCCTAATTTTTAAAGATCCTGAAAAATTAAGCTTTCGAAATGTGCTACTATTAACAGGCAAAGAACAAGAACACTTCCCTATGTTACTTCATTTGATAAAATTATGTTACTTCATTTGATAAAATTCGACTACGTAAATAAAATAGACAACCGTCCATGTAAATTATGAAAATTGGTAAAATTATAATAATATATCCTTACACTTAAAGCCACAAATTTCCACTAAAACAAAAAAATCAAGCAAAAGCCAATATCTTCAATTAAGTATGAGATATGTGGATAATATTGAGTAAATGAAGACGAGAGAATAGACAAGTTAATAGTATAAAGTAGTGGAGATTACTGCTTAATAATCTGTCTGTCTTATTTAATTTGCACAATTTTACATTTTAATATGTTTTATTAATTAATTGTTTAGGAATTTATTATCACTTTACGTAATAACTCATTTCTAATATCCACTTATTTGTTTTATTTTAATATTTACTCAAATTTTTTTTTTTATTAATTTTCATCCAAAAAGCAATAGGTGCATACCTTATATTTGTCGTGATGCATTACATCAGATGTATTACGTGTCGGGTTGTTGGGTTTAATAAAGATATTCGGGTGGGGCGTGGGGTCGAAGAGTATATACGTGCCTCCTTTGTCGACGTTGCAACGAAATTCATACAATACAATCCCCCAATTTCAACCACGTAAGATTAGAGCTAGTGCGCTTCCCTTTCCAACCATCCTTAGTCATTTGGGCCTCCCGAGGCACGTGCCCAGGGAAATTTAAAAAAAATAAATTAAAATAAGGTGAAAAGGAAGAAAATGTGTCATTTCAGAATTCAGATTATGTGAGATTCTCTCAATGGCTTTCATTCTCATTCTCTCCTAAAAGATCAAAACCCAAAAATCCCTAAAACTTGTAATTCGGCCTCCATTTCCACCGGTTCCATAATCTACCTCCACTGCCGTCTGCCTCCTGCCTCCTGCCTCCTGCCTCCTGCCACTGCCACTGCCGAAGCCTACCACCAGTAGTGAGCCGCTCCTGTCCGGCTATGAGCTGTCCCCGAAAATCAGAATTTTGATTTTTGAAGATATTTTAAATCTTAATCTTATTCTTAAATAATCCTCCATCATCTTTTCCTTCCTCTCAACATGAAAAGAAAGAAAGTGAAACTAATTTAAAAGGTTTTATTTTTGAATTTTCATCTCCTTTTTTGATTTGATGGTTTTATTGATTGTTTGATTGAGTTTATTGGTTGTTTGATTCATTTATTTTGGTAAGTTTTGCTGATTTTGGGTTTTTCATCGGGATTTTTGTTTTTCTCTATTATTGTTGATGGGGGTTTTGATTTTGTGCTTTTTTTCTTCTGGGTTATGGTTTTCATTTCTATCTTTTAACTTTTCACTTTGTTCATTTCAATTTGATTGTTGGGTTTAGTCTTTTCTATGATGATAAGGATTGTCGCACAAAGATAGGTGATGTATTATCATTTTATGTTAATGTGAGTATGATGCATTGTCTAATTTCAGGTAGAACATGACATATCTTGTATTCCAGAATTTGTGTGGTTAAAAATATTTTGATGTTCAGGATGAATTTGTTCTTTGGTTGATTATCTCATCATGAGGTCTCGAGTTTAGGGTTTTTCGTGTATTGGGATTTGAAATTGTAAAATGTTAGTTAATTTTACAAATAAAACTTTGTCGAAATTTCGTCTATTTGTTGGTGTCCTGGGGCTCTAAACTCTGGATCCGCCACTGTGTGTTGCGTATGTGACTTGTTTTAAGATATATGTGATCCATTTAAACATGTATGTGGTCAATTTTAAAATGTTTGTGATAGTATATGTTATTATTGTCAATTTACTGTGTGATATGATTTAAAAGCTCATGTGATGTTGTTGATAACGGTGCCTCCAACTTGAGTCTCATAAATGGGGAAGATGAATCAAGGACTGAAATTGATGTGAGGGAGACACTGGCCAACGCCGAGTCGATGTTGGTGGTGTATGTGATGCAGCCGAGTCGTCGTGGTTCATTGTGATTGAAGGAGTTTTCCGGTGAATAAAGCCGAGTCGGCGTCCATGGCTTGTGAAGGACAGCCGACTCGGCGGTAGGTTCTGCCAAGTTGCACATTTTGTCCAGAACGTGAAGGCGACTCGGCGACTGGGGTCATTTTGTGCCAGCGACCCCAGCCGAGTTGGCGGCAGTTGCATTTTGCACTTGAGCAGTTTTTCTTCTTATTTTGGCCGATTACTTGTTTTGTAAGCAATAACACATCTTTTATTGGGGATTTATATAAAAACCCCCTTTTTAGGATTAGAGTTTTCATCACAAATGAAGAGACAAAAGTGAGCCATTAGAGAGAATTTGTGATTCATCTTTGTAAATCTTCAAGTTCATAGTGAAATTGCTCATTTTCTGTGCCGGTGGATGTAGCTATTACATTGACAGTGAATCACGTTAATTCTTCGGTGTTATTTCTTATTGTTTGCATTGAATTTCATTATTGTTTTATTATTATTTTTCGGTTTTTGCTTTCACTGTCGCACATCACATGCGATATATAGCTTATGACTATTAATAAGGCATATATGATCTATTTTAAATAGTAATCGAATACTTATTATATTATGTGATCATTTGTAGGATATATGTGGACGCTTTTTCATAGTTTTGTGAATACTTTTAATGCTTATATGATCCTTTTGATTGTAACTTCTTTTAATGAACACATTTTAATTGTGACTCTGTGTTTTGATTTAAAAGCACATGTATACGTGACAAAGTTTTTAGAGTTAATTCAAATGTGATCACATTTAAGGTATATGTGATCACATTTAAAATACATATTATCGCTTTTTCATATATGATCAATTATAAGGCATATATAATTACATTTAAAACTGTTATCGCTTTTTCATATATGATCAATTGTAAGGTATATATAATTACATTTAAAACTGTCTCATATGTGGCATTCTAATATTGAAACGGTCGAGATGCGCTGCATATTTGTTTGTGTGTTATGCATTATTAGGTTCTTACAAATTATAACCTTGAATTTAGCAAAAATAATATTATTAGTGGACTCAAATGAGGCCCCTTCAAATTAAAGATATAATAATATTATTAATTAATAGAAGTATAAAACAACGAAAAGTTGAATTAATGTGGGGTCTTTGTATTGATACACTAGAAGAAAAGTGATTTTGGGCGACAAATTAAGTTTATGACACATGCTTAACAGTGGGTGACAAATGCAAATTTGTGGCACAATGTAACCTTTTGGGCGTCAAGTTATAATGTCGTGGTTCAAAGATGAACATGGGCTACAAAAATCACATTTTGACCCCTTCAAGAAATTTCATGTGCTACAAGATGAATTTTTGGTAGCCGAAAATATTATACGCACTACAATTGTGCCCAAAACAAATAATTTAATATTTCAAATAACCCGCACAAAAAATTCAATTCCCTCCATCTGCTATCTTTCCCCTTTAATCACTTTGAATTACATCCTCAAATGATCCCAAAATTCAATTCCCACCAAAAAATAAATAACTCATGAAATAATGTAACTTTCTAAAATCACTCTACATTTACAGCCCACTCACAAAAAAAAAAACTACTCATTATTTCTCTAAAATTCTGATATTTTCATCTCCCTCTATTGAAACAACTGATTTCTATCTATATTTTCCTCTAAATGCAGTGACAGTTTGCATCTTCATCGTCAAAGTCATCTACAATTCTTAACAACACCAAGCTTTATTTCGTTTCTATCTCTCAACCTTCGTTTTGGCAAAGTCAATCGATTCTTGAATTAATTGTAAGTGTCTTCATCTCTTTTAGAGTTTTTAGAGTTTTTAGTTTTTTTCTATTGAATCAAAACCTATCTAGGAAGTTAGAATTATGTCTATCACATGTATATAGTTTTATAAAGGAAATAAATTTTTATTTCAGTTGTAACGTTTTCTTAGAAACATTATATCTTTATTGTTATGAATGGTAGTATACTAATGTGATTATAAATGATAGTATACTAATGTGTGACTTGAGTGCACATTAAAGGGTTGAATTCATGTGTGTGACTCTTGAGTTGTGGAATCCAAAAGGGTGTAATAAGGTGAAGAGTATTCATGGGAATTATTGGTGTTAATGAAGATTAAGGTGAAGAGTCTCATGTGTGTGACTCTTGAGATAATGCCTTTTCAAGTTCTTAGAGTTATTTCATAGTATTCATTACCCTAAATTAACTATGTATTTATGTGAGCCATTCATCTTCAAGTACCTAGCACTATAAATAGGGCTCTTATACCCACACTTCAAGTATGCAAAACACATCAAACACAACCCTTAAGCCAAACACATAGCCTATTGTTGTTATCTCTATCTCAATTGTAATTCTTCATATTGAAGTGTTGTTTGTATTCATTTGATATAATATAAACATAAACTACACACCACGGAGGACGTAGCCATCATTGGGTGAACCTCCTTAAATTTTTGTGTCCTTGTTTGTTACTTTGTCAAACTTAATTTTGCTCATTGTTGTTTGTTCTTAACATCGTAAGTATTTGGCGATCGTTTTCAATTGGTATCAGAGCCAAGGTTATTTTGCGGTGTTTTAAGAAATTATTACTTGAAAATCATGACTACAATGAAGCTCGATATTGAGAAGTTTGATAGGAATGTAAACTTTGGCTTATGGCAAGTCAAAATGAGAGCCATTTTGATTCAAAATGGTGTGCACAAGGCGATTGATGGTGTAGAGAAGATGCCGTAAGGAATGTCCGCATCGAGATGGGAAGAGATAGACACAAAGGCGTTATCGGCAATCCAATTATGCTTATCCAATGAAGTTCTAAGAGAGGTTGTTAAAGAAACAACAACCAAGAGTATATGGGAGAAATTGGAATCACTCTACATGGCCAAGAGTGTTACCAATATGCTACTTTTGAAGAGTATACTCTACGACTTACGCTTGGAGGAAGGTAAACCTTTAAAACCTCACTTGGATGAGTTTTGTTCCATTGTTATGGATTTACAAAACATTGATGTTAAGCTTGATGATGAAGACTTGACAATTTATCTTTTATGTTCTTTACCCCCTTCTTATAAAAATTTTAGAGAAACTCTACTTTATGGTAGAGATAATTTGAGTAGTGATGATGTGAAGAATGCCTTGACTCAAAGGGATCTCATTGATACACAATTGTCACAAAAGTCACCAAGCAATGCTAGTGACGGTTTGTTTGTAAGAGGGAGGTCACAAGAGAAAGGTTCCACTAGTGGGAGTGGAAACAAGGGTAAAGGAAGGTCCAAGTCCGTAAGGCCAAACAAAAATAAGACTTGTAACTATTGCAAGCTTAAGGGCCACATCAAGAAGGATTGTTGGAAGCTTAAGAGAAAGCTAGAAGAAGAGGCAAGGGAAGGAATTAGCAATGCCAATGCTAGTTATGTGAATGATAGTGATGATGGCGATGTTCTTGTTGCCACTCATGAGTACAAAGGTAATAATGAATGGATTCTTGATTCGGGGTGCACATTCCACATGACTCCCAACAAAACATTCTTCCATACATTTGAAAGTGTTGATGGGGGAAATGTTACCATGGGAAACAACACCACATGTAAGGTTGTTGGGATTGGGAGCATTAAAATTAAAATGTTTGATGGGATTGTGAGGACCTTAACCGATGTAAGGTATGTCCCGGGCTTGAAAAAGAATCTTTTATCTTTGGGTACTCTTGATAAGATCGGGTGTAGAATCACTTGTGAAGGTGGAGTTATGAAGGTAGCCAAGGGTTCACTAGTGGTGATGAAGGGGAGGTTGAATGGGAGTTTGTATGCTCTTCAAGGTTCAACCATTCTTGGCTCGGCGAATGTATCCACAAGCACAATGTCCGATCGTGACACCAAACTTTGGCACTTAAGGCTTGGTCACATGAGCGAAAGAGGTATGTTTGAACTCTCTAAACAAGGTTTATTTAATGGGAAAAATTTTGGGAACCTTGGTTTTTGTGAACATTGTGTTTATGGGAAACACAAGAGAATTAGTTTTAAACCCGCCATCCACAACACTAAGGGGATATTAGATTATGTCCATTTCGACTTGTGGGGGCCTTCTCGAACGCCCTCCCTTAGTGGTTGTAGCTACATGTTGACCTTTATTGATGATTACTCTAGGAAAGTTTGGTGTTATTTTATAAAACATAAATATGAAGTTTTTGATGTCTTCTTGGAATGGAAGAAGATGATTGAAAAGAAAGCCGGTAGGAGCATCAAGACCTTGAGAACCGACAATGGTCTTGAATTTGTTGATAGCAAGTTTCTCAATTATTGTTCTAATGAAGGTATTGTTAGACATAGAACTTGTGCAGGTCGTCCTCAACAAAATGGTGTTGCGGAGAGGATGAATAAAACGTTATTGGAAAGGGCAAGATGCATGCTAAATCAAGCAAATTTGGGGAAACAATTTTGGGCCGAAGCGGTGGCTACGGCATGTTATTTGATCAACCGTTCACCTCATACCGCCTTGAAGTTCAAGTCGCCACAAGAGGTATGGTACAACACTCCGGTAAACTATTCTAGTCTTAGAATCTTTGGTTGTCCAGCTTATATTCATGTAAATGATGGTAAGTTAGAACCTAGGGCTAGAAAAGGTATCTTTGTGGGGTATGGAGTGGGTGTAAAGGGGTATAGGGTATGGTGTTATGATTCAAAGAAAATTATTGTTTCTAGAGATGTTGTTTTTGATGAAGATAGCATGCTTATATCTAATGTTGAAAAACCTTTTAATAATGATGATAATGAAGCACAAGTAGAGGTTGAATCCTCCAATATTGATAATGAGAAAAATGATGATGTTCAACAAAGGTCTCCTCCTTTGTCCACAACTAGGCAAAGAAGGAAGATCGTGGCTCCAAGGAGGTACATTGAAGAGTGTGATTATGTTGTTTATGCTCTCAACATTGCTAGCGAAGTTGAAGGGTTAAATGAACCAAGTACGTACAAGGAGGCTATGGCCTCAAATGACTCAAGCAAGTGGTTGATTGCTATGAAACTAGAGATGGAATCTCTTGCGAAGAATGGAACTTGGGATATCGTTGTTGCACCAAAGAAAAAGAAGATTGTAGGGTGCAAGTGGATATTCAAGAGGAAGGAGGGTCCTTCTAGTGATATTCCTCCCATCTACAAAGCAAGGGTTGTTGCAATGGGATACTCTCAAATTGAGGGTATTGATTTTCACGAAGTTTTCTCTCCGGTCGTGAAACACTCTTCTATTAGGGCATTGCTTGCTTTGGTGGCGATGGAGGATTTGGAGTTACATCAATTGGATGTAAAGACGGCTTTTCTTCACGGTGAGCTTGAAGAAGAAATCTTTATGAAGCAACCGGAAGGTTTTGAGGTAGCCGGTAAGGAGAATCATGTGTGTAGATTGAAGAGGTCATTGTATGGGTTGAAGCAATCTCCAAGGCAATGGTACAAAAGGTTTGATTCCTTTATGATTTCACATGATTTTGTTAGAAGTTCTTATGATAGCTGTGTTTATCTTAAGAAATTTGAAGATGGTTCTTTACTATATTTGCTCTTATATGTTGATGATATGTTAGTAGCATGTAGCTCTTTGCTTAAGGTGGAGGACTTGAAAGAGTTGCTTTCAAGTGAATTTGATATGAAAGATCTTGGTGAAGCCAAGAAGATTCTTGGGATGGAGATTTTGAGAGATCGGGCTAAGGGTGTCTTATACCTTAGTCAAAGGAAGTACATTGAGAAAGTTGTTCAACGTTTCTCCATAGATGATGCTAAAGGTGTGTCTACTCCTCTTGCTTCTCATTTCAAATTGTCCAAGAATTTGTGTCCACAAACAAAAGAGGAAGAAGAGCAAATGGTAAGAATTCCATACACTAGTGCCGTTGGTAGCGTTATGTATGCTATGGTATGCTCTAGGCCCGACATTGCTCATGCGGTGAGTTTGGTGAGTAGATATATGTCTAATCTGGGTAAGGGACATTGGGAGGCACTAAAATGGCTATTGAGGTATTTGAAAGATACTTCAAATGTTTGTCTCATGTATGGGAAAAATTCAAGTGAGCTAACCGGGTTTTGTGACTCGGATTATGGTGGTGATCTAGATAATAGAAAGTCCACAAGTGGGTTTGTGTTTACTTTGGGTGGTTCGGCGATTAGTTGGCAATCATCTTTGCAAGATGTGGTTGCTCTTTCTACAACCGAAGCGGAGTACATAGCCGTGGCCGAGTCATTCAAGGAAGCAAAATGGCTTAAAGGTCTTGTTGGTGAAATGTGCAACAAAGTGTGTGAGGTAAGTGTGCATTGTGATAGTCAAAGTGCAATTCATTTGGCTAGGAATCAAAACACATTTCATAGAAGGTCCAAGCACATTGATATTAAGTATAACTTTATCCGGGATGAAGTTGAGCACAAAAGGGTGTTATTGAAGAAAATTGACACTACGGAAAATCCGGCCGACATGATGACAAAGTCATTACCTACTACCAAGTTTGAGTTATGTGTTGAATTGGTAGGTTTAGCTCCTTGCTTGAGATAATGCCCTCTTGGGCATTTTGAGGTGTGTATGTTTTTTGAATATGAAGTGGATTGATGAATGTTGTGACTTGGGTGAACTCAAGTCAAGGTGGAGATTGTTATGAATGGTAGTATACTAATGTGATTATAAATGATAGTACACTAATGTGTGACTTGAGTGCACATTAAAGGGTTGAATTCATGTGTGTGACTCTTGAGTTGTGGAATCCAAAAGGGTGTAATAAGGTGAAGAGTATTCATGGGAATTATTGGTGTTAATGAAGATTAAGGTGAAGAGTCTCATGTGTGTGACTCTTGAGATAATGCCTTTTCAAGTTCTTAGAGTTATTTCATAGTATTCATTACCCTAAATTAACTATGTATTTATGTGAGCCATTCATCTTCAAGTACCTAGCACTATAAATAGGGCTCTCATACCCACACTTCAAGTATGCAAAACACATCAAACACAACCCTTAAGCCAAACACATAGCCTATTGTTGTTATCTCTATCTCAATTGTAATTCTTCATATTGAAGTGTTGTTTGTATTCATTTGATATAATATAAACATAAACTACACACCACGGAGGACGTAGCCATCATTGGGTGAACTTCCTTAAATCTTTGTGTCCTTGTTTGTTACTTTGTCAAACTTAATTTTGCTCATTGTTGTTTGTTCTTAACATCGTAAGTATTTGGCGATCGTTTTCATTTATATATTATTGTTAATTATTACATTATATTTGTTTTTTGTTGGTTCTTTATAATTTAACTTATTACAAGATTATCAAAATGTTTGATATGAAATAACCTAGAGATTTTTATTTTCTATTGTGCACCACATATAAAAGCATCATCCAAGACCTTTATAACAAAGGTTTTAGAATCTTTGGGCCACACAATACTTGTTGCCCATGGTGTAATATGAGCGACAAAATCAAGTCAATGCGCATAGTATCAATCATGAGCGACTATCAATTTTGATCCTTGGGCCACAAAATAATGAAGCCCAAGGTGCTAGTTAGGCGACAAACTTAACGTCGGGTGACAATCAAAATGAACATTGGGCCACAAGAGTTTGATGCACAAGGTACAATATGGGCAACAAATTAACATGATGCCCATAGTCAAATGCCTTGGGCGACAAGCACATATTTGACACCCATATTTATTTTCATGGGCAACACCGATAGGGCAACAAAAATAGTGACAAAAAAATATTTGTAGCCCAACGTATGGGCCACACTTTTCAATACTTTGTGCCACACTTTTGGTTGTCGCCCAATGTCACTTTTCTTGTAGTGATATTAATACATATTTAAATATATTTACTCTTTAATTAGAGTATCATCATCATCAACCTAATATTCCGCTCGAAAATAAGGTCTAGGTGAAGGAAAGTGACAAACAATTCGTACTCGTACTCCTTTCAATGAGAAGACTGGGATGTATTAAAGTTATTCATATATCTCTCTTTATACAAAAAAAAAGTAGAATATCTAAATAAATTGCTCCAATAAAAAAATGAAATATTAAATTAAGATGAATTAAGTAGTTATTAACAATAGTAAAAGAAGAGTTTTTAATGAACTTTCAATTTGCATGCCCCACGACGAACACTTATCGAAAAGCCATATATTATTACAACTTCATAACTCTTAATAATGATATGACAAATTTATAGCCATTAATAATTTGATGGTCATGGTTTAACCAACAAATATATACGTATTCGTTGTGAGTATGACTATATTTTACCTTATTATAGCCAATTATTCTATGGCCCATTTTGTCATTTGTTGAGTTTATTTGTGTTATGAATTTCATCGATTGGTTTTTTGTTCCGTCATAATTTCGCTGACAACTTTCTCTAAGTATATATAGTTCACCAATAATCACCATACAACTCTTAAAATAAATTTGATCAAATTTGAAATTGACTTGAATTACAATATATAAAAAACAAAGGGGTCACCTTAACCTTTTCGATTTGTTTTATAAGTTTTGTCAATTTTTCATTTTTCACGTTTTCATCCCACTGTCTTTTGTATTTTGAGTAATATTTTTTATTGATAGAAGTTTTGGATGCACGCAGAATTGTAGTTGAAACCAAATAAATATTGTATTACATTTACTTGGTACAAATATTTAATCATATCATATAATGTATAATAATAATTTTTGGTGGGACACTTGTTCCATACCTATATACTCTTTATTTATATTTTTATGTGAGTTCAAATATGATCATAAATTTGGATATTGGTATCACGAGTTGAAGGTTAGAACGTTCAAAATATGTGTACAATGGAGCAACACCATCTATGGCGTACTGGATTGATGGAGCACGTGTGTGGGCGGATTCTCACTGTGACAACGATGGAAAAGTCTGGTCTTGGTGAGAGTCTTCTTGACATGATGTTCAGCTAAGCAAGTTCCATAAAGAAGTGGTGGTGCAAATTAAAGAGGCATTATTGTTGGAGAGGACATGAGTAATATAGTCTTTGGTTTGAAGGAGAGATTGTTGAGCGTACATCCTCTGATTCGTACCCTAAGAATATTAATAAAGAGTTACAAGTATATAATTGATCAAACTCCGTCCTTTTGGAAAAATGTCCAAAAACAAATTCATAGGAGTTCAAACTAAAATCAATGTCATACTAATACAGATTTTTCATAGTTATGGACCTAAAGATTATATTCCTCCTTCTAAATTAAAAGAATACTATCAATAATAATCAATCAATATTGATATATTGATTTGTCAAGAGAAACATCATCAATTAGAAGAATATATTATGAAAAAGGAGACGATATTGAAAAGTAATAATATGTACAAAAGTTTTCCAATAACCATTAAAAAACGTGATTTCATTATACAACCCCATAATATGTCCATTACATTCTTAGTTGCATTGAAGCTTCGTATAGGCAGAAAAGAGCAATCCAAATAATTAAACGTTTGACTCAATATCAACTTGAATAGATAACAATTTAAAGGGTTAGCAAAATGTAGCTTTCATTAATCCTACTTTATCCCAAACTTTTTTGACTTTCTTTTTCATTACCTTTTTCACCGGTGCTTTTTCCCATTTGATACTTGCTAACCACTTAACTTTTGAAGAAAACCCATTAATCATTTGAATTTTTTACAATATTCTAAATTTTTGATGGAGTTTGATTCTTACTGGGTGGAGGTATAAGTTGAAGGATTTTTTGACTGCGCGTATCTCTTTATTTCCTTCTTAAGGGGATCGGAACAAGTATGGCTTGTCCGCATCTTTCAGGAAAAAAAATACCCCCATCCGAACCCTACCTTGTGCCTGATACCGAGAGTATCCTTTACCTTTATCTTTTTTCATTTAAATTTTTTAAAATTGGCAAAAAATATATTAATCATAATATTCTGATTAAATATAGTGTTACTTATCATCATTATCATCATCATTATCATCCTACCCAGTGTATCCCGCTCATAGAAAAACTATGGACAGGGTCTGGGGAGGGAGGGACAGCGGCAACTCATACCCATAAAGGAGAGCGCGACCAAAAGAGTCCCTCGGCTTGAGAGAATGTCAAGGAACCAACTCAACCAAAAGCTTAAGCTGATGGTTGAAGCCCCAGGATATGTTATATACTCTAACACGCCCCCTCACACGAGAGCCCTTTGGGCTAGAAGTGTGGATGCAACACATGTTCTCCTCATACATGGTGCTCAATATTCCACTTTGAATGAGGGGTGGTTGAGATTCGAACCCGTGACCTTTTGTCACATTGGCTTCTGATACAATGTCAAGGAACCAACTCAACCAAAAGCTTAAGCTGATGGTTGAAGCCCCAGGATATGTTATATACTCTAACAGAGAAATAAGGTGAAGTAATTATACGGGAAAGATAAAATGAATGCATATAGATAAAATAAATAAGTAGAACCAACTAAAAAAACAAAAAACTAATAAAGAAATGAGAGAAGTAAGATGGCAAGAACACCAAAAGGTAATCTAAGAGGATATCAATGGTTGTTTATCAAAGTCAATTATAATATATAATAAATAAAATACATATTTTAATTTATTAAACTTTTTATATTAGGTTTGGGTAATTTACATTGAATTATATATAATACTTAAAATGTGTCGAAGTATAAATGTTTTGGAAGCCACTTGCTATTTTAAAATAATTTATTGCATTTTAATTAAAACTTACAACCCATATTTCTTAGTAGGAAAATAAATATTTAAGATTGTATAACTATGTATGATGGTTGGCCTTAAATGATCTACTCAATTCATACATATTTATACAATCTTAAACATTTATTTTTCTACTATGAACTGGGATTTTAGTTTTCTTTATGATTAAAATGCAAATAAATTATTCTAATAAATTATTCTAAAAAATGCAAATAAACTAATAGTCCATTTAATGTGGCATATATAATATATCAATACACTTTTTTAAGCCATAATTAATATATATATTTAGTTTAATATGATTAATTAAAATTTGTAGAAAAATGATATTAATAATCTTTATAAAATAATATCTAACTTGACTAATGATAAGCCTAGTTAAGCTGGAACAGACCGGAGTATTATTATTATTATTATTATTTATTATAAAATTAGGCCTAGATATTTATGTACTCATCTTACACTATATATGATACTTTTTGACTTTGTTGGGATTGATAGAATACTTTGTAACAACTCAAGTTTAGAAAGCACCCATTGTTTAAGAAGAAAACCATGATTAGAAATGGGATGGTTAAACAAGAAAATAGGCGCACTTAAGGGGAGAATGGTAGAATTAAGAAGAACATAGAATAATAATACAGCATTATAGCGTAGAAATGTTGGTTAAGTGTCGGGAAATAAGGTACTAAAATGTGATGACAACCGGTTGGAGTAATTAAGTTAGCAAAATTAATACGTTAGTTAGTTGGTGGGCATTGATCATATGGCCTATGCGTATGGCTATTTCTATAATAATCCCATCGGATCCATGGGTCGGGCAGCATGAATTGTGAGCTTTCTCACGTGAACGTTAGCCTCTTTAGGTAGCGGTGTACCAATTAACTTAGTTGATGCTATGCATCAATTCCTAATCAGCAGCTTGCAGTGAAAACTCATTTTACTATATATATATATATATATATATATATATATATATATATATATATATATATATATATATATAAGTTACAGTTTTAGTTTGTAATTATTAAATTTAAAATGAAATACTCTCTTGATGAATCACTGTGTCACTTAGCGATTAATATTTTATATAGCTAAAATAAAATATAAATAAGCCACTATGTCACATAATAGTTTTTTTTTTAAAATTATTTATTAAGTTTTAATTTCAAAGAATAATAATAATAAATTGCTAAATTATATGACAGTTTGTTTTATAAACTGCTATGTAGCTTTGTAGTTTATATTATAAAAAGGTAAAAACAAAATAATATACATAAGTGGACAATACACAAGAAAATTTCTTTTTCTCTTTAATGCCCAAGGAAAATTAAATTTCCCTATTTATTTTTTTGGGAAATGATTAAGTTTGCACTCAAATTATGAAAAAAAAGAGAAAGTGAGAATTTTAGTGGGGAATATAAGTACAGCCATATCTTTTGTGAAATAAATTAAATATAGGTTTTAAAATTTTAATACAAGAGAAATAATAAATAAAATGAATTCCTCCTTTTTTAGGTTATGTTCCATGTTTTTGCATAGTGTTCAAAGCATGTGTTCGAGGTTCAATACTTATAAATGCATTTTATTATTAGAAATTATTCAAAGTATATTCGAGATAAATTTAAGAAAATCTCACATATATATACATTTTAACTTGTAAAATCCACGAAAAATCATATACACGTTTTTTCTTCTTAAAACTAATAGTTTTTGTGGAAACGACAAATAAAACCTGAAAAAGTAAAATATTATGAAATATTACAAGTGATGACATATTCAAAAGGTATGATAATGAAACAAATCAAAATAACACATTGAGCAAAATTAGAGCAATATTATAGTTCTAATTAATACTTCATTTAATAGTAGTGATACATCATAATATAAAAATAATTGAATACTTTGTCGCAAATATACATGTAACGTAGCTATCAAAACATCCAAAATCCTATCTACATTATCAACAAAACAACAACATATTCAACAGAAATAAAATAAAGCATAAACGAGTGGTAAGCAAATTGTAAACATATTCACCCGCGTAACCGCCAAAACATTGCCTTACGTCTTTTTTATACTTTTTCGTTATATTTAATTTATATTTATTTATAATAATAATCTTAGATAATTAATTATGCTTTATTTTTTGTGCTAATACTTCTTCTATTTTCTAATATTTTTCCCATTTACCATTTACACAATTTTCAAAGTAAATTTTGATTTTTAATATCTTAAAATACGCATCATTAAAAATTAAAAAAAATATAAAAAATATACGCATCATTAAGACGAATCTAACAAGATCTCACATGGATATAGTAACACCCCTCGGACCGCTGGTGACTACTCATGGTGATTGTAGACTGACCCCACAAACCAACATAAGTCTTTCCAGCGCACTTTGGCCTCACTCGTGCGTGCCCGGAAAAACTTTTCAGGAGGTTACCCATTTTAAGATTGCTCCACACCAAGCACGATTAACTATAGAGTTCTTAGCAAATGAGTTCACATGAAAAGAAGATGCACCTTATTGATATGAGTAGTTTATCAATTCATTTTAAAGCTTAATTCGGTATATTACGAATATATTTTATTATTTATATATGTTTAAAATCTTAATTAAATTACTCTCACCAAATTAAAATATTTTAATTGAAAAGAAGATTAGAAAATAGAGAGTGTATAATAATAGACTATTCTCATTTCCATTTCTCTACTCACCAACATTAGATTTTAATTTTTGATTACATACAACCTGGCGTCAACTATCCTCCAGCTTGTCACTCTCTCTCTCTCCTTCCCTTCACCTTCTTTCTTCTCTCCTCTATATATACTCTCTTTTCTCCCTTTTTTCTTCACAATTACTAATTCATTTCTAGAATCATTAAATTCATTTCTCTAAATTCAAGAAATTAAATAAATTTAAGGAAAAAGATTAAACTAATGGGTATATGTAGTTCTTGCGAATCGACGGCAGTTGTAACGGCCAAAGTTGTATTACCAGATGGAAGACTAGAGGAATATTCTTACCCAGTAAAAGTTTCTTATCTTCTATCTAAAGATCCCAATGTTTTTATTTGTAATTCCGATGAGATGGATTTTGACGGCGTCGTTTCAGCTATTCGAGATGATGATGAGCTTGAACTTGGATCTCTTTATTTTGCTTTGCCTAAGTCTAAACTTAGCCGACCACTTCAAGCCGAAGAAATGGCGGCTCTGGCAGTTAAAGCTAATTCGGCTTTGTTGAAAAGCCGGTCCGGAGATAAATGTGGATGCCGAAAACGTCATGGGTTTTTTGGCGGGGATGGGGAGGAGAAATATACTGCTAAGGTGGCGGATGTGGGGTCCGCTGCTGGACGACGAATGAGAAGTATTGGGAATGGGAATGGGAATCGGAATCGCAGTAGACGGAATGGGAATGGAGCACAGAAATTGTTTATTGCTAATTTAACTGCAATTCCTGAGTAAATTGGGAGTAATGGTAGTTTTTGTGAATATATAAGATTGTAAATTAGATTTAGATAAGATGAGATTTTTTAGTGGTTTTGTTAAATGGGTTTTTTTTCCCACAATTTTGTTCATTACTTGGAATAATTACAAGGACTGATATTACTCAATATTATCATCTCGATTTAATTCTACTATTAATTTTTTATTTCTAGAATTAATTATTAATTATTAATTATTGAGTCATTAGTACTAATTGATCAGTTGATGTCTGGATTTAACGTCGTTGTTGAAGATCTTAATCTGCCATTAATATTGCAGTTATTAAACAGGAATGAAAAGGGGAAAGGCAGTGGACAAATTAATCAGCTGTGCTGCATGCCAACTTTTTCCCGATTTTTCTTTTATCATTTTTATTCATTTTTTTTGATTTTTTTTTTTTCAATTTTCTTCTTTGTTTGCAATCTAGTCTAATACCCCAATTAATAAGATGATCTGAAATAAGTTTCAAATTTTCAATTTTAGGGTAAGAATGTATTTTGAATTTTAGCTTATTGTAGTATTTGTGATTGTGATTATGACTTCTATATATATATATATATATATATATATATATATATATATATATATATATATATATGTGTGTGTGTGTGTGAATAACTAATTACTATTACAAATCGATCTGAAATTAATAGCAGGTATAATATAAAAGTATAACATATTAGTATAAGTTAATATACAAAAATATTTAGGAAAATTAGTATAATTAAAGTTATAGAAGAAAATTATATATATATATATATATATATATATATATATATATATATATATATATATATATATATTCTAAAGTTGAGTTGTTTTCCTAAAAAATAATTAAATAAATATTAAAGTAAAGAGAGTCGAGTTTTGTCTTAATTAGAGTATGTATCACTTTTTTAACTAAATTTCTAATTTTTCTGAGTTTTAATATAGTCATGCTTATAAAGATGAAAATATTATTGCTTATTATGTAGCTAGGTGGAATATTCGCTTATATGATAACAGAGTTCGTATAATTCTTTTTCACAAATATATTTTATCACTAGTTTATGTTAGTTACAAGTTTCTCTTAAAATAACAATTTGATATAACATAATCCTAATCTCCTCTTGTAGTATTATAATACAATGTAACGACTAAGAGCATAATTAATACCCTTTTAAGTCCTAAACATAAGGTGATTATGCATGTTCTTGAGAGTTCTAACTTCCAAACAAACTATTTAGGAAATGATATAGTAATAGTGTTGTGGGTCCCATGTCTCCTCCTACTTCTCCCTCCTCCACTTCTTGTCATCAACTAGAATCATTGACATGCATGACATTAGGTTTAATCCAACATTAGTGGACACATTATTTTGACAAGTACTACTAGTTTGTTGATGTGCTTATAATTATATTCTCTGTACATGAAA